>NC_091333.1:676121-686121 GCF_038502225.1 Cherax quadricarinatus
TGGTTTGGGTAGTGGGGCTTCAGAGTGGGGTTGTGGATAGGGTGGTGGGTGGCTTGGGTAGTGGGGGTTCAGAGTGGGGTTGTGGGTGGTGTGGTGGGTGGCTTGGGTAGTGGGGGTTCAGAGTGGGGTTGTGGAGTGTTGCCAGCAACCCCGACTTATATACGCAAGGTAATTGATAAGTTTTTTAACAAGGTTCTTGGGGAAATATGGACATTAAGACACCTGCTGTCCATGTTCACCCATCAGCATAAAATGGGTATCTGGGTGTTAGTGGACTGGTGTGGGTCGCATCCTGGGACAAAACTGACCCAATTTGCGGGAAATGCTCTGCATAACAAGTAGCTTTCTATATAGTAGTATGTTGTTGATGTCAGCTGTGGTCTGTATACCTTGTACATGTACTGGTAGAAATAAAGATATTATATTATATAATGTACGTGATGTGTATTTAGCCTAAAGAAGCTAATGTTATGACTAGTTATATTGGCCGACTGTCTTGTCTTGACACCACTGATTCTCTCTCTCTCTCTCTCTCTTTTGTCTTGACACCAGTGATTCCCTCTCTTGTCTTGACACCAATGATTCTCTCTCTCTCTCTTTTGTCTTGACACCAGTGATACTGCTCACGAGAAAGTAGTGAAGTTGAAGAGGAGGTAATTAAGTTTAGGAGATAATTAAATTCATGAGGTAATTAAACTCAAGACGAGGTAATTTAGTTCAAGAGGAGATAATTAAGTTCACGAGGAGGTAATTAAGTCCAGGAGGAGTTAATTAAGTTCAAGAGGAAGTAATTAAGTCATGTAGCTTTTGGCTTCTTGTTTTCCCCCCACAAATCGAGAATGGTGACACTAGACGCCATTTGTGTGTGTGTGTGTGTAGGTAGCCAAGGTGACGTCAGGTCAACACTCCTACTCACGACTCCAGCATCACTGAGTCTCTGGCATTTCCTCCCGTGTACCATTGATTTTTTTCTTATTTTTTTCAATTACACTAAACTAGGTAGCTCTGTAGTGTACTGCTGCGACCTCGCTCAAGTTGTGTCCCTCTCTCGTATACCATCACACAGGAGGAGTTTGCCTCATATTCCATCACACAGGATGGATTGTCTGTCATATTCTATGACAAGGGATAGATTTTCAGTCATTTTACATCATATAGGATGGATTTAATGTCATATTCCATCACACGGGAGGGGTTTACCCTGTCATATTCCATCACACGGGAGGGGTTTACCCTGTCATATTCCATCACACGGGAGGGGTTTACCCTGTCATATTCCATCACACGGGAGGAGTTTACCCTGTCATATTCCATCACACGGGAGGGGTTTACCCTGTCATATTCCATCACACGGGAGGGGTTTACCCTGTCATATTCCATCACACGGGAGGGATTTACCCTGTCATATTCCATCACACGGGAGGGGTTTACCCTGTCATATTCCATCACACGGGAGGAGTTTACCCTGTCATATTCCATCACACAGGGGAGGTTTGCCCTGTCATATTCCATCACACGGGAGGGGTTTACCCTGTCATATTCCATCACACGGGAGGGGTTTACCCTGTCATATTCCATCACACGGGAGGAGTTTACCCTGTCATATTCCATCACACAGGGGAGGTTTACCCTGTCATATTCCATCACACGGGAGGGGTTTACCCTGTCATATTCCATCACACGGGAGGGGTTTACCCTGTCATATTCCATCACAGGAGGGATTTACCCTGTCAAATTCCAGCACACAGGAGAGGTTTAACCTGTCATATTCCATCACACATGAGGGGTTTAATACATCAAGTGATGAATCGTGTCAGAGCTGGGAGACTATAGCAGAGTAATGAGGATGTTGACCATTCCACTACTCACATCCATCTCTCTTATACACCATCCTTCTCTCCTGCACACCATCCTTCTCTCCTACACGCCATCATTCTCTCCTACACACCATCCTTCTCTCCTACACGCCATCATTCTCTCCTGCACACCATCCTTCTCTCCTACACACCATCCTTCTCTCCTACACACCATCCTTCTCCTACACACCATCCTTCTCTCCACTAGCATCATCCTTCTTTCCAGTGCCACCATCCCACCTCCAGCATCAACTAGCAGCACACACCAGTCTTGGATCACTACCACCATTCCACCACCAGCAACACACCAGTCTTGGATCACTACCACCATTCCACCACCAGCATCAACCAGCAGCACACACGAGTCTTGGATCACTATCACAATCCCACCACCAGCAACACACACCAGTCTTGGATCACTACCACCATCCCACCACAGCATCAACCAGCAACACACACCAGTCTTGGATCATTACCACCATCCCACCACCAGCAACACACACCAGTCTTGGATCACTACCACCAGCATCAACCAGCAACACACACCAGTCTTGGATCACTACCACCAGCATCAAGCAGCAACACACACCAGTCTTGGATCACTACCACCAGCATCAACCAGCAACACACACCAGTCTTGGATCACTACCACCATCCCGCCACAAGCATCAACCAGCAACACACACCAGTCTTGGATCACTATCACCATCCCACCACCAGCATCAACTAACAGCACACACCAGTCTTGGATCACTACCACCAGCATCAACCAGCAACACACACCAGTCTTGGATCACTATCATCATCCCACCACCAGCATCAACCAGCAACACATACCAGTCTTGGATCACTACCACCATCCCACCACCAGCATCAACCAGCAACACACACCAGTCTTGGATCACTATCACCACCCCACTAACAGCATCAACCTGCAACACACCAGTCTTGGATCACTACCACCATCCCACCACCAGCGTCAACCAGCAACACACACCAGTCTTGGATCACTACCACCACCATCCCACCACAAGCATCAACCAGCAACACACACCAGTCTTGGATCACTACCACCATCCCACCACCAGCATCAACCAGCAACACACACCAGTCTTGGATCACTACCACCATCCCACCACAAGCATCAACCAGCAACACACACCAGTCTTGGATCACTACCACCATCCCACCACAAGCATCAACCAGCAACACACACCAGTCTTGGATCACTACCACCATCCCACCACAAGCATCAACCAACAACACACACCAGTCTTGGATCACTACCACCATCCCACCACCAGCATCAACCAGCAACACACACCAGTCTTGGATCACTACCACCATCCCACCACCAGCATCAACCAGCAACACACACCAGTCTTGGATCACTACCACCATCCCACCACCAGCATCAACCAGCAACACACACCAGTCTTGGATCACTACCACCATCCCACCACAAGCATCAACCAGCAACACACACCAGTCTTGGATCACTACCACCATCCCACCACCAGCATCAACCAGCAACACACACCAGTCTTGGATCACTGACACCAGTCTCGTGACTTGGTAACTCCTGTGTCTCTTTTTTTACAGGTGTAATTAGAGCAGCTGGTTCCTGGAAAGTGACCACCACCTCGCAGCCCTCTGCTACCCTGTGGGACTCCTACCACAACTGTAACACACTCTCTCTCTCTCTCTCTCTCTCTCTCTCTCTCTCTCTCTCGTGCTTTTCTATCAGTGTCTCATACAAGACAGTAATAATGCTAGAATTACCAACAATGTGTTAGGCAAATGGACACAGATACAACTAATGTCACATTTTACTGTGGGAACATTTCGCTCTCCAGGAGTTTTGTCAAGCTATTATAGCTTGACAAAGCTATCCGTTTTCCTAACAATATAATATAGTCCTTAATCTAGATAATAGTAGATAGTTGTTACTTATTCTATATAGTAGTTGCTGATTCTAGATAGTAGTAGATAGTTGTTGCTTGTTCTAGACAGTAGTAGATAGTTGATGCTTATTCTAGATATCAGTAAATGGTGTTTGATTGTTGTAGACAACAGTAGATAGATGTCATCAGATAGGCGTACCATTGTAACACCCAGTATCTTAACTCCCATAACCATCTACAGCAGATTTCTCGTTAAGGTTAGGTTTGGTGAAGTTAAATTATGTAAAATTAAATCTGAATTAGGTTAGGTTAAATTAGACTGAGTTAGGTTAGGTTATCCTGTATGGATCAAATATAAACAATAATAGCAGACAGAAAAAGGGAGCTACTGAACGTGACAGACATAACTATGTCAGATTCTCACTGTTTAAGATGCCTCCAACAGTCACCCATCTAACTCTCTTTACAACAGTGTCATGTATGTTATTAACTGGACGGGCTGCCCGGCAGAGATAGCAACTGTTGTAGAAAAGTCATTGTGTGGAGAAGGATGAGTACCAAGATGTATTCACTTGTAAACTAACACTTGGTTATCAGTACTTTGAGAAGTTTACCTTGTATACTTGTAGGTTACCTGTAGTCGCTTCTTGGAGTCATTACCCCTGGGCACGGTTCGAAACCAAGCCTCCTCACTAGAGGCAGGTAGGTAGAGCAGAGGAGAGAGAGAAATATATAATAATATATACCTGGAAGGTACTTGAGGACCTGGTCCTAAACCCGTACACTGCCATAACAACTTACTGGAGAGATATGGAAGGAAGTGTAAAGATATACCCAGTGAAAAGCAGGGGTGCAGTGAGCACAATAAGGGAACACTGTGTCAACACTATTCAACATTTTATCAGAAGATATCAGAAACACTGCTGGAACAAGTGTAGAAGTCATCAAGAGGAAACTGGACAGGTATCTTCACCAGGTGCCAGATCAACCAGGCTGTGATGGATATGTGGGGCAGCAGGCCTCCAGCAGCAACAGCCTAGTTAACCAGACTAGCACCAGACGAGCCTGGTCCATGTCCTGGCTCCGGGAGTAGAAAATCTCTCGGAACTCATCAAAGTTATATCCAGGTGATTGGCCTGATCAATCAGACTTGGTGGCCGCCGCCTGCAGTCCAACGTATGCACTACATATAACTCGTTTGATCACAGGAACTGACTTGTGGGACTTATCCAGTCATGGTCCCTTTACACTTATTGTGTTTTCTCAGTGGACTCATGGCGACTCTTGTTTTTCACAGGAGTATCTTGCACTGTCTGCCAAGCCTCGTGCTTTCGTAAGGAGTGATTTCGGTGCGCAGGTTTGGGATCAGTCCCTCCCACAATCTTCCAGGTGTAAATTATGTATCTTTCTCGCCTACATTGTACGAAGTACCGTTCAAGAGACAACTGTTCCCAGTAATTGAGGTGCTTCAGTAAAGTTATTCGAGCAGTGAAAATTCTCTGTACATTCTCCAGTTCTGCAGCTTTACCTGCTTAAGCTTAAAGGAGACCGTTAGTATACAGCAATATTCCAGCAGAGAGAAGAGTGACCTGGAGAGTATCAGCACTGGTTTGGCATCACTTGTCTTGAAAGTTTTCATTATCTAGCTTATCATTTTCCTTGTGGTTGCGATAACAACATTGTTGTGCTGCTGAAGAGTGAGATCTGACATTATTACTCGCGGGTTTCTCCCATTACACTTCCGCTCTCTTGAGTTTGTTTTGTGCTCTGAGTTCGTTTTGATTTCTTCAGTTTTATCGGAATGTAGTAATTGGAATTTGTCCTCATTGAACTTAATATTGATAAATTAGACACATGTGCAACTCTTGGGTATCTTTATTGAGGAAACGTTTCGCCACACAGTGGCTTCATCTACAAACCTGTCAGACACTGCAACTTCTTGGGATTTTAATACTTAGGAATTCTTCGCTTGCCTAATTCTTGGGCACAACCTACTTCCACATTGAACAAATGTGACACCACCTATGACTGCTGCACCTCTCCTGCCATACGGTTTATAAGCTGCTTCTCCGCTCATCTGCCGTATTCTACTCAAGATTGATGAACTGAACACATCGACTCAAGGTTGAGGGACTGATTACCTCATTCTCCTCCTGTTCTTCTAGTTTCTCCTATGTATGGACTGATGAAGCCACTGTGTGGCGAAACGTTTCCTCAATAAAGATACCCAAGAGTTGCACATGTGTCTAATTTATCAACATGTCGGTTCTCTGAACCATTCATTTACGAACTTAATATTGTTGTCAGTGGTCCACTGTAACGCTTGGTTTATATCAGTGGTCCACTGTAACGCTTGGTTTATATCAGTGGTCCACTGTAACACTTGGTTTACATCAGCTTGAAGGCTTGATGTCTCCTATGGATGTCATTCTCATGCAAAATCTTGTATTGACTGCAAAGAATGACACTGTACTGTGGTTTATGTGTGTGTGTGTGTACTCACCTATTTGTGGCTGCAGGGGTCGAGTCACATATCCTGGCCCCTCTTTTTTGCTAGTGTATGTGTGTGAGAGAGAGAGGGGGAGATTCGGCGGTGTAGTCCCGGCCCGGGTCTCGCCCAAAAAGTGATATGTATAATGAGAAGTGGGACGAGTACCGTGCCTTGAGGGACACAGTTTTTTCATGCAGTAGCCTCTGATTTCGCACTGTTTTTATTACTCTTCAGGTTGTAATTATTACGATGTCAAAATCCATCTGCCCATCTTTCCAGTTAGTATATGTATTCTTTCTGCATGCATTTTGTGTGCAATTACCCCATGGTCTCAGTATCATGATGATCTTGCTTCTGGACTAAGATTAGCTATCAGTACCTTGGGCATTTTGCCTTGTATACAGATCAAACTCATATAAAGTATAAAGTGTGTGGACAAAGACGGGGCTGCACACTTGAACGCTAGGCTTCTTATTACATAAAATTTAACCTATTCGAGATTAGTCCCTACAAACCCTGATCACGGACCGGGCCGCGGGGACGTTGACCCCCGAAAACCCCTCCATGTATATGACATTTGCAAATCACCTCTTTGTTAATGATAGGATATTAGAAACATTGAGATTGTATCCACATTTCACATCTGCTAGACAAATCATACATGACGAGACTGTAATGTTTATAATGATTCAACTTTGTAACATCCAGAGACACAAACATTTACCCCCATCATGTGTGATAATAAAGAAACTTCACAGGCCATGTGATGGTTTTTGTAGTGCCGCTCACAGCAGGAGCCGCCAGCACAAGAAACTTGCCGCTCTGGTCCCATAAATTGAATTAAATTATTTAATTGCGAGAACCAGGTACAAAGAGACGCGGGTGGAAGCTAAAGAGACAGAGGACTGGCATGGCAGGACACACTGTCAGCTTGACAGTGGTGAGGTAGTGGAACGAGACAGGACTGGCATGGCAGGACACACTGTCAGCTTGACAGTGGTGAGGTAGTGGAACGAGACAGAGGACTGGCATGGCAGGACACACTGTCAGCTTGACAGTGGTGAGGTAGTGGAACGAGACAGAGGACTGGCATGGCAGGACACACTGTCAGCTTGACAGTGGTGAGGTAGTGGAACGAGACAGAGGACTGGCATGGCAGGACACACTGTCAGCTTGACAGTGGTGAGGTAGTGGAACGAGACAGAGGACTGGCATGGCAGGACACACTGTCAGCTTGACAGTGGTGAGGTAGTGGAACGAGACAGAAGACTGGCATGGCAGGACACACTGTCAGCTTGACAGTGGTGAGGTAGTGGAACGAGACAGAAGACTGGCATGGCAGGACACACTGTCAGCTTGACAGTGGTGAGGTAGTGGAACGAGACAGAGGACTGGCATGGCAGGACACACTGTCAGCTTGACAGTGGTGAGGTAGTGGAACGAGACAGGACTGGCATGGCAGGACACACTGTCAGCTTGACAGTGGTGAGGTAGTGGAACGAGACAGGACTGGCATGGCAGGACACACTGTCAGCTTGACAGTGGTGAGGTAGTGGAACGAGACAGGACTGGCATGGCAGGACACACTGTCAGCTTGACAGTGGTGAGGTAGTGGAACGAGACAGGACTGGCATGGCAGGACACACTGTCAGCTTGACAGTGGTGAGGTAGTGGAACGAGACAGGACTGGCATGGCAGGACACACTGTCAGCTTGACAGTGGTGAGGTAGTGGAACGAGACAGGACTGGCATGGCAGGACACACTGTCAGCTTGACAGTGGTGAGGTAGTGGAACGAGACAGGACTGGCATGGCAGGACACACTGTCAGCTTGACAGTGGTGAGGTAGTGGAACGAGACAGAGGACTGGCATGGCAGGACACGCTGTCAGCTTGACAGTGGTGAGGTAGTGGAACGAGACAGGACTGGCATGGCAGGACACACTGTCAGCTTGACAGTGGTGAGGTAGTGGAACGAGACAGAGGACTGGCATGGCAGGACACACTGTCAGCTTGACAGTGGTGAGGTAGTGGAACGAGACAGACGACTGGCATGGCAGGACACACTGTCAGCTTGACAGTGGTGAGGTAGTGGAACGAGACAGAGGACTGGCATGGCAGGACACACTGTCAGCTTGACAGTGGTGAGGTAGTGGAACGAGACAGAGGACTGGCATGGCAGGACACACTGTCAGCTTGACAGTGGTGAGGTAGTGGAACGAGACAGGACTGGCATGGCAGGACACACTGTCAGCTTGACAGTGGTGAGGTAGTGGAACGAGACAGGACTGGCATGGCAGGACACACTGTCAGCTTGACAGTGGAACCACCAACACCATCAACTTGCAGTCACTACCTACATTTGTGTGACATCGCCCACCAGAGAAAAAACAAAGTCAATTATTATTGTTGTTGTTGTTGTTTTATTATAAAAGAACATAAAGGCACAATATCTTGACTAGAACAGTACACAGATAACTCGCACGTAGGAGAAAGAAACTTATGACAACGTTTCGGTCTGACTTGACCATTATCTAGTTAATAATCCAAAAGTCGGACCGAAACGTCGACACAAGTTTCTTTCTATGTGCGAGTTATTTGTGTATTATTATTAGTAGTAGTAGTATGGGAAAGCTAATAAGTCTAATATACCACCTGGTAAACCAGGCTGCTGGTGCTGGCAACCCACAGGCCTGCATAGCAGTCATAGCCCGGTAGGAGACAGTGATACAGTTCCCTCTTGAAAAGTACCTTTGATGAGTTCGTCAATACCAAGAGGAAATACCAGGGTGTGTGTGTGCTTGGAGAGACAATTACCTTAGTGAGGTGATGAGCAAGGTCAGGTAGGCAGGGTTGTTAGTGTGTTCACTCACCTTGACGTTATCAGCGCCCACACATCAACCCACAACCTCCACCACACACTGCTATTTCCTCACCCCGGCCACGCGAACACTGCCCAGACGACGTGTGGCAGCGGCCGCTCTTCTAACTCCTCGGCTAGCCTCTTCAACCTCACTTCCTAGATTTTCCTAAGAACCTGCCTAGCATGGCAGGTCTATGTCACCTACTGGCCTAAGCTAGTCATGTCCAAGGCCACCTACTGGTCTAAGCTAGCCAGGTCCAAGTCACCTACTGGCCTAAGCTAGGCAAGTCCAAGTCATATCCACTTAAGGAAGGAGCACTGTTGCAGGCTTCTGACCTGTTGAGGACTTTGACAACCATCTTTATCTTCCATGCTAGTTCATCCAGGAAGCTGGCTATATCGTGTTCCGGACGCCTATGACAATGATCGGTGCATGTCCCACTTAATCCTCCTCTCGTACTGTCAGTACTGCTGTCTCTTCTGCCCCGGGGGTAGTCTAGTTGCAGCTAATGTTCTCAGTTTACAGTATTTTTTTGAGGAAAGTCTTAACTTGGACTGTTTTGTTCCTTAGACATTTCAGATCCACACCCCAACACACCCCACCACATCCCAACACACCCCAACACATCCGCACTACGCACCCCACGACATCCGCACTACACCTCTCCCACCACACACACTCACATCCCCTGGACACACCTGCCACGCTCCGCCAGACACTTCCGACCGTCTCTGGGTCCTTGCGCCAATCATATAGTCGGAAATAACCCATTCTAAATATGTAAATCACTGCTGTCTCATTTAGCCTTGTAAGAGTCGTCTGACGAATGCATTATTCTCTTGTTATTGTTACTGTGAGAATGTTGGAGGAGGAGAGAACACAGGAGT